>NC_057804.1:604325167-604346099 GCF_018294505.1 Triticum aestivum
TGGAACCATGTCTTACGGACGCATTTGTTTGAAATGTGAGGGTGATTTACAGTTCTACCCTTGCCTATAGGCTTCTAGGCTTGGGTCTGTGTACTGAGGGTCGGGGATAGTAGAGTAACTTTGCTTCTCCCCAAATAGTGGGCGGGAGCGATTTCGGGCGAGGAGGGCGTGTTTTGAACTATAGTGGGCGCGAGCGATTTCGGGCGAGGAGAGCGTGTTTTGAAATAGTGGGCGCGAGCTATTTCGGGCGAGAAGAGCGTGTTTTGCCGACCATGGTTTATGAATAATTCGGCACATGTCATTTCGGCCAAGGAGAAGGCGCGTTTGGATGAAGTTACGAACCTACCCTCGATGTAAAATGGGCCAATTGATGTGTGTCCCACATAGGACGATAATTTCACGTCTCCCATTTATTTTCTCGAGCGAATTCCACCGAGCAGAGAGGATGTTTAACGATTCGTTCAAATTTTGGGAGAACGAGCATCCATGTCTACATTACCAAGTCGATTCGAATCAAATTTTGAAATATTAGCTTGCCACTTCTTTTTTAGATGGAGAGATGATGCTCGGGAGTAATGTGTTTTTACATGCTCGTTGCTAGCGATTTACAATATGTCAAATAGTTGACCCACTCAAAAACGCAAATCAAACCCAAAATGAAATATCTGGATTCAATGAAATACCTTGTTCAATAGGTCAAAATAGTGAACTAAATCTAAAATTGAATACCTCAATCAAGTAGCATGTTTTACAGTATTATAGTACTCCATGAACATGTTGAAAGTCAAATTAATGAAGTTGTTTGATATATGCATATATCCGTTCATGTGTGGACTGCAGACAACATGTTCTCCAATTTAAATATTTGAACGCAAGTTTATATCGAAACATGGTTTATATCAGTCTTTGATGCATAAAACGCGACCTCCCCCTCTCCTGGACTCCTGTTCTCTCTCTCTCCCTCTCTCTCTCTCTCTCTATATATATATATATATATATATATATATATATATCTCTTTGTGTGTGTGGGGGGGGGGTCTTTCTAGTTCGCATGCATATATACACCATCTATAGGTCTCTCTCACACACTATGTATGATACTCAAGCTAGTCCAAGCAATATATCTTGGGTGCACTCATCGTACGCACACAAATTCCTTGGCTCTTTGCCCGTAACTCTCTCACGCACCACTATGTCGTCTCGGAGCTCTTCTCCCCTCTCTCAAACTCTCCATCCACCTGGGTCACACATACACATGCATATCTCACTGGCACTCAATAGGCCCATCTAAAACTCTATCTCTCTCCCTCGTTCTCTCTCCATCTCACACGCACACACACACAATGTCATGCCCAGCTAGCCAAGTATGATGGTCTCTCACTCAATTGTAGGCACACGCAGTCCCCCCTATATGTATATGACTAGCTAATCTTAGTCTCCATCACAAACATGTGCATGGTCTATCTCGATTTCTCTCGGGGCATCTTTGTATCACGCACGCACTCCCTCAATCTCCCACCCATATAGTCCCCTCATGATCTCGAGGGGATCTCTCTATCACAAACACACCCTCTCTCCCTCCCCGTGCGTCCATGCCATCCATGTGTCCCTCTTGACCTTTTTTCCTTGTTGGCCAGACCTCTATTGGACATGTGCTACAGGGGTGTCTCTCTCCGTTGCAAACAATCACACACTAGCTATCTTCGTGTATCTCCTCGCCTCGCTTTTCCATCTCGGAGATGCATGCGTGATGTGTTCGCATAAGAAATGAAAAAACACACTCTCTCTCTAATTCATCGTTTGTTGTCACTTTCTCTTTCACATACATACTCTTTTTGCACACTTACTCATTCTCCTTCACACACACTTGATTTGTCTCGACTGAGGCACTCTCCTCGGTCCATAGCATATAGATTTATTGAAAAGTGAAACATGACAAAGTTTGACCATGTATGTGGAGAAAAAGAATTACATCTAGTACGACAAACATATACCATTAGATTCACCATGAGATCTAGTTTTGTATGATGTATCTTTGGTATTGTAGATATAAATAACATTTGCATAAACCTGATCAAAGTTTCCAAAGTTTGACTTCTAAAAAATTTACATGCACTGCATTATCGAGCGGATGGAATATCTCTTTCCCCCTCTCAGCTATCTGACGCACCACTCAGCCTTATCGGGGCTCCTCAATCTCTCTAAAACTTTATTGGTCAGTCTGGTTCATGACCTGACCCTCATGCCTTGATGGCCGGTACTGCCTGGTGTGGACGTGAGATGTAAAATATTTCTGCCTCGCCAGGCTTGTGTGGTGCTGAAGCGTTTGGTTCATGCCTGGGCCAGGCAAAGCATCAACGTCCCATCAATCAATCCATGCATCAATTATTTAATGCTAATATCCATCCATGTTGTTGTTAGCCTCGTGGCCGCATGAACAGGCACGACCAGGCGTTCGAAATCGGTTGCCTGGGCCAGCCTACTTGCAGTGTCTGGAGTTCAGCTAGGCTAATTAAAGTGCAAGGGAACCCAGGCCAGGCGGGCTTTCTTTTTCACAGGGTAGCAACCAAACAAGCGTGCATGAAATGAAGCCACAACCCCAGGCCAGGCAAAAGATGCTCAGCACGCAAGCCAAACTGGCCTTATATCTCCCTGGATCACACATACACATGTCTCGCTCGCGCTATACATATAGACCCATCCAACACTCTCTGCCCTTGTTCTCTCTCCATGTGACACGCACCCACCTAAGTACCATAATCCCTCACTCCATCATAGGCGCAAGCACTCCCCCCCTCCTAAGTATGATTATCTCTTACTAGCCATCAGGAACACACATATTGTCTCCTTCCATCCATACGTCTATCTCGATATCTCTCGGGGCATCTTATATCGCACACACACCTTGTCACTCGATCTCCCACCCATGTAGTCCCATCACGATCTCCAGGGGATCTCTCTATGACAAACATACACTCTCTCCTCCCCATGTCTGCATTTTCTCCGTACGTCTCTCTCGACCTCTCTCCCTTGTTTGTCAGTCCCCTCTTGGCCACGTGCTAGGGGTCTTGCTCTCTCGGTTCCAAACAACCACACACTATCTCCTCACCTTGCCTCTGTTGTCGAAGATGCATGTGTGATATGTTTGCATAAGACACGCACACTTTTTCTCTACTTTTATCGTGTGTTGTCCATGTCTCTTTCACACACGCACACACACTTTTTTCACTCTCTCTCTCTCTCTCTCTCTCTCTCTCTCTCTCTCTCTCTCTCTCTAGTTAGGGACTTTGTCACGTCCATAAGCATATGGATGTTTTGAAAAGTCAAACCCCAGAAAAGCTTGACCAGGTATATGTGGAGAAAAACATTTACATCTGGAACGATCATTAGATTCATGACAACATGTACTTACTTCATACTATCATTTATCTTTGGTATTGTAGATAGAAGTGATTTCTTTATAAACTTGGTCAAAGTTTCAAAAGTTTGACTTAAAAAATGTTGGAACTACATTATCGAATGAAGGGAGTATCTCTTTCTCTCTTTCTCTTCTATCTCTCATGGGCCTCCCCTCTCACTCGAACTCTCTATACCGACGGATTATACGCTCATTGTGTCACGTATAGCTCCGTATATTGTTTAGTTGACCGGTCAACCAATCCACATGCTGCCTTGTCAGCTCGTGTTCTGTATCTTCATGTGCTGGCCCATGTGGCAGTGGGTGCAAATAAGTAAACTAGAGGCCCATCTGACACGCGGTGAAGTAAACAAAGTTGAAACCACTCGGGGTAGCACCCTGCACGCTAGTAAATTGAGGGCGCATTAAGGACAAACCTGCGCGCGAAGGACGCACTCGCGCACAATTCACCACTGCGCGGCGGCATGCACAGAAGGACGCACTCGCGCACACCCAACACACAACACACACCAGCACACGTGTACACCGGCGTCCCCGCCGGTTGAGATGGACGGCGAGGCAGCCAACAAGCGGAGGCGGCTCGAGCCAAAACCGCATCCGGCAAGCCTGGACTTCATCAGCGGCGTCCCCGACGGCATGCTGCTCGTCATCATCGGCCTCCTCCCCACCAAATCCGCCGTGCGGATCGCCCTACTCTCTCATCGGTGGTGCCCCCTCTGGTGTTGCGTCCCCCTCAACCTCACTGTCGACAGCTGCCTCTGCGACGGGGATTGCAAACGCATGGCCGCAGTCTCCAAGATCCTTTCATCGCACCCTGGGCCAGCCAGACGCCTTGACATCCGCATGTTCAGTACCAACTGCAAGGTCCAACCCAAGTTCGACGAGTGATTCTTATCCCCTGCCCTAGATCAGCTCGAGGAGTTCAGCTTTGAAGCTAGACGATGTTGCTCTCTACCGCCGTCCGTGCTCCGCCTCACGCCAACGCTGCGCCGCGCCAGCTTCAGCTCTTGCTATCTTCCCCAGATTAATGTCGCGCCCACCCTTCTTCTCCCACAACTCAAGCAGCTCGACCTCTTCGATGTTGTCATATCGAAGAAGGCTATGGAGCACCTGCTCCGCAGCTGTACTGCGCTCGAGTACCTTTGTCTTGAGCAGATCCACGGGTTCATTAGCCTCCACATCGCCTCAACGAATCTCCGATGGATTTATGTGTCTTGCTGGCCCCGCAACAAGACATCAATTGGGAAGAGATCACTCCAGCTGTTCCACGTTATGGTCATTGAGAATGCGCCTTTCCTTGAGAGATTGCTTGTATTGGATCTAGAAGGTCCAACAAAAATCAGGGTCATTGACGTGCCGAAATTGACAGCGTTGGTGTACTTGTCTCCCAAATTCTCCGAACTCTTTATTGGATCCGTAATCATTCAGGTACAACACTCATCTTCTTCTCCGTCTTCTTGAAATTAACATTTTTAAATTTCTTCTTGATGTATTTACGACCGTCTTCCATAAAATGATTCCCGCAAGCTTGACCCAGTCCATGCGCAGAGTGAAGATCTTAGCACTAAAATCTATTGGCCCCAATCTGGATCAAGTTGTTGGATTCCTTACACGCTTTCCGTGCACGGAGAAGCTACTCATCGAGGTGAAACTTCTTTCCTATAAGTAAACAGTAATCACAACGTAGCTCAATTTTTTTCGTAATTTTCCCAAATTACGATGACAAGTGTAGTGCTCAAAACTGCATCTACGCACTGCACCAAAAGAAATGTTTTTAGTATTTTTTCTCATGTGATCACCTGCATCATTTTTATGATGTACTACTATAGTAGCCTAGGCTAGTCAAAGTGGAAAGTAAATAGACTACTCCAGTAACTCTATGGTTACCCTAAGAGCAAGTACTACCTCCGTCCTGGTTTACTCTTCCAATTTTGTAGTATCAAAATTTGACCATGGATTTAACTGACAAAATTTTAATGCATGTCACTAAGAACTATATCATTGGATTCGTATTTGAACATAATTTCAAATGGTGTAACTTTTAGTGACATGCATTGGCATTTTCTTAGGTAAATCTATGGTCAAAATTTTATACTAAATACAAGGTAGTACTCCCTCTATCCCAAATTTTTTGTCTTACATTTGTTTAGATACGAATGTATCTAACACTAAAATGTAACTAGATACATCCGTATTTAGACAAATTTAAGACAAGAATTTTGGGACGGAGGGAGTACAAAAGTGGGCTATGTAGGCCAAAACATGTGCCAAATTCACTTGTGATGCATTTGGCATCGATGCCCCTCCATTGCTCACCTGGTGCCCCAATCTGGATCACCTACTTTGCTTCGGTGCCAAATTAACTCACGCAATGAAAAACACTGCGTGGGAGAGAGAGAGGACTGAGGCAATAAAAAACACTTGTTTGGGAGAGTGAGATGCTGGTGTAGTTGGTTTGACTGATTTGTTTATACATGTGGGTCTATGTGCACAGCGGTGCCAACTCTCTCACATCGCGAGAGCGGTGCCAAAATCTTTTGATTTGACATCGATGCGTATTATGTGGCATACTTTTGCGAAATATGGCATCGGCCACATAGTGGAAGGCAACAAATGCCCAAGCTCTTCACGTGCTCCTAGTTAAATGAGAGGAAACAGAAAGAGAGAGAGAGAGAGAGAGAGAGAGAGAGAGAGAGAGAGAGAGTGAAAAAATATCACTAGCCAGCCAACCCTATCGTATGAGCGAATGATATTGGTACCTATTGATGACACGGCAATCTAATGCAGCCAGCTGCTCTAATATGTTCTCTTCGTTTGCAGATAAAAAAAGACCCGAAAGTGAAAAATGTACTGCACTATAACAATCTCATCGAATGCCTTGATCTCCATCTTAAAGAAATTGATTTGATCGACTATCGAGGCAGCACATCTGAGATTAAATTGGCTAGGTTCTTTGTTCTGGAGGCAAGTGTGCTCAAGGTAATGAGGTTTGGCGTTCTCTGGCGCAACAATGAATGGCGTGCTGATCACCGCAAGCGTCTAAGCCTAAATGACAAAGTCTCAGCAGAAGCTGAATTTGTTTTTGAAACATCAAGTGGCCAGAGACTCGAAAACTTATTTGCCCATTAGTGACTTGTCAGGGCGGTGGATTTTAGTTTGTACGATAATGTTGCATCCACCTAAAGTAACGAAAGTTCTTACATAAACTTCCTAGTAATTCCCTCTTCGTAGGTGCAGCTTTACTCCTAATATTTGTAATATCAGTTTGAAACTTGTAATATTGTCGTGTCCTATTCCTGCGTTTTCAAAATCCTGCGAATCAAACAGGTCCTGAGTTGGTCATAATGTTGTGCCTCCCATCTTTCACCAATATCCGTCGGATCTAGATCTGACGCATACAAACCAAGCTTCTCCATTTTTGCAAAAAGTTGCCCGCTCTTGTTCCCTATTTACAAACAACTCCTTGTCTCTCACAATCAGTCTTATCTCCTCCCCACCACATCTAGAAGGCCATGGAAAAATCTGGCGTGATGGCCGCTGCCGGAGCCATCCACCCCCAATCTTGGTGTTTCGTGCAATGCACGGGCATCTACGCATGGGAAATTATGTCGAACGGGGCTAGTTGTAAGTAGGCTAGCTCTACAACCATGATGATAGTGCGTGCAGACGGTGAGGCTGACTACAGTATGCTGAACACGGCGCCTATACTCAGGTGTCATCTCCAGCGCAGGGTCTTGTCACTTCACTGTGAGGAGGAGCATGTAATAATTTGACCAACCGGTAGTACAGTGCTAGTACTCCACTACTACATTGGTAGTACTACTACTAGTACTAGTAGCACCACATCTGGATTTAGGAGTACTACCACGTCCATCTGGATTTTAGTATTTGACTACCAATATCTAGTAATGCATGTCACAAAAAATGTACTACTCCCTCTGTAAATAAATACATGGTGTTTTATTCCTATCGGCGAGAGTACTTAATGTTTTTTTTTGCTAACTAGAGTACTAATAGGATTACATGCAATGAACTAAACACTGCATGTCATGTTTGGTAGTCTCAAGTCATTGAAAGCATGCACGACCCACATCTCTCATTGGTTGATATGTCGCAAAATAAGAAACAAGGAGGGAGTTAATGCACTGTGCCTAAGTGTTTTGGGATTATTTGGTTTTCGTAAGGTGACTTACACAACATTTTTATTTACATGCATTAACATTTTATTAGTTAAATCAAAGGTCAAAACTTGGCGCAAAATGCAAAGGGGACCAATAAACCAGTAAACATCAAACTTCTCTCGTTTGGCCCCAACTAGAGGTCCGGTGAGATGACTATACTGCACCGACACGGAGGGGGACGCAGCTTCATTGACTTACGGCAACTGCCTTTGGGTGAATGACACGTGGGCCCAGGGGGTGGCTGGCCCACCTATCATACAGCCAAAGGCAGGTGCAGTAGAGGGTCAAGGAGTAGTATGAAATCCTACGCACCTACGCACGCTAACCAAGGGCAAGAGTGATCACTCGAATCACAAGATCAGTTGACTAGAAGCTAAGCTAGACCCATGGAGGCAATGAGCGCGAGCATCAGCCGGCTGTGCTAGATGGTCCATGACGCCGGCCAGCGGCCCGGCACCAAGGAACGTCTCCAGGTAGTATTGCTTCAGGCCACTAGGGGGAGGGGCCGCTTGGACAACAGCTTCGTCTCCTTGTTCGACGAGGTCCTGATCGGTTTCCTCGACAAGTTCACCGTCGTCAAGAAGCTCACAGACGACTTTGAAGTAAGCCTCCAGCCTACATGCCCAGGCTCTGCGATGCCCGCCACCCTCAACAACCACTATGGTGACAACCTCTTCGACGCACTGGTGGCCCTGCGACTGCCCGCCGTTGCGCCGGAGAATGTCCACCTCGAGGTCGCGCTCGCCGCGCAGCGCCTGGCACAGCAAGACACCATCGACATAATCACCCACGTCTACACGCAAATCGTCCACAAGGACTACTACATGCAAGAGGAGGACGATAGGACGCTGGCCTTCTTGGACTGCAGGGCAACCTTGGACGACACTGTTCAGAAGCACGTTGAGCTCGCCGCCAATGCCGCTGCTCCTCACACGTCCGTTGGTGACCCGGCGCACTAGGGCGTGAGGATGTCGTTGATGGATCCGTATGTATTTTTATCTTTCCGTCAAATCCATGTAGTAGTATATGATACTATAGTAATTATCTTACCTTTTGCATCAACTTCATAATTTTCATACGTACTGCATGCATGAACGGTGCCAGAACTAAACTTCTCATTACTCTAGGCAAAATCGTTATTTTCTATCTATCGGTCGCGCCATGGAGCAGAACCAAATTTTACAAGTTATGAGTTCAAAAGGAAAAGCTTGCCGTGTTCGCGTCGCACCCCCACACGGTTGGTTTCGCATGCCGCTCAAGCAGGAATGCATGCGGTGTTGCATTTTCACTTTCAAGTGGGACCGCGGTTGAGCAAACCGACTATCGGCAAACCCCCACCCAGCCCACCACGCGATGGCTGAGAAAACAGGACGGAGAAGAGATGGCTGTAGCATGGACCCCAAGAAAATTGGTGTCGGATGGGACTCGTGTGGGTGGCGTGTGCCGTACTGCTAGACGTGAATGCTAGTTATGGCCCATGCCACCCCACTATATCGAGCCTATATCGAGGTACGTAGAACAAATTTCCTGTAGTCTGTGCTCAGCCCTCCTCTATCTCTCTTCTCAACTAGCCAGTGGACGTGTGGAGCCCATCGTCTGTTTGCTCACATGCAGTCCCACATGTCAGTGAAAACGCAAGCGGACCCACTGAACTTGCACATCTTTCGCCTCGATGTGCTGGTGATGAAAAACAAATCCAATAAAGATCTTAGGTGGCCGCTTTTGGAGTTACTCAAGAGTAGTAAGATTCTATTTACAGTTTAACCCAAGATGCACATCTCGTGGCTTCAACTACCACTCTATTTTCTTTCATGACACGACCTGGATGCTGGATGTCCCACGTGTCGGCAAAAGGAGGAAGAACCCGACCAAATCTTCGGTTGTGCTCTCGGATTAGACTAGTTGTGCTAACTTAAAAAATTTGCCTCCGTTCCAAAATACTTGACTTCCATTTGTCCAAAAATGGATGTACCTATATACTAAAACATGTTTAGATACATATATATTTTGACAAATAGAAGGCATGTATTGTGCAACGGAGGGAGTAGAATGGATGCAAGTTTTTGTATTGGGAAGAAGAGTACATCCATATATTGATAGAGCGCAATTTAGTAGATGTTCTATCACTTTTAGCTAGCACAGAGGCTAGAGATGAGATTAGTGCACTTGTTGATACTCCTACTAGAATAGAGGCTAGACATGAGACTAGATGCGAGGAAGCAACGTCTACTTATTTACACTCAAAGAAGAAAGAAGCACGCAAGATCGAGCCTCCGCAGATCAACAATGATTGCATCGAGAAGGCACTAATCTAACTTACAAGAGTAGTAAAATGTATTCTTGTGGTTCTTGTTTTCTTTGGTCTTCCTTTTCTAGTCAAAATTATCGTTGGAGTTCGTGCAAAACGGAGGTCCGTTTGGGGTCGTGCGTTGGAGTTGGCCTTACAAGTGGGACCGTAGTTAAGGAAACCGACTATCGGCAAACCCCCACCTCGCCCGCCGCGCGATGGCTGAAGTTAGAGAAACGACGAGGTTGAAGATATTGCTCTAGCATAGACTCCAAGAAATAATATGGTGTCAGATGGATGTCGTGGTGGTGGCGTGTGCCGTACTCCTGGACGTGAATGCTTGTTCTGGCCCATGCCACCCTACTACTCCTACTGTATAGTACTAGTCTCGAGGATTCGAGGTGCTGGTTACGTACAGTGAACACATTAACATATGGCTATAGTAACACCCGCCCGATGCGTGAAGCATGTGAAGCTAGTACAAATAGTGTACTACTATTGTTGATTGGCCTCATCCGATAACCTGTTGTAATGCACGTACAATTATGTATTCGGAAAATATTTTTTTGCCTCGTCGCACCACTCACTCAGAGAAGCGACTCGAAAGCCATTCATAAATTTAGTAAGTTTATCACAAGCATATCATTTTATTACATACAACAGGTCATCAACCCACATCGACAACAAGGATACATTATAAATACTAAAGTTTTCACCACACAACAAATAACAAGCAATGAAATGAACTTCAACTCAATCATTCCTCGGCATTGGAAACGCTTGCTTTGAACCACAAGTGATTCTCTAGGACGGGCCATCCATTGTCGATCTGGAGACCAACGCAGGACTGATCATCCAGGCTGAAGCGGCCTACTATATCAGTACCAGGGTAGGGAACCACCCAAATGTCCGAGGTATAGACACAGTTGCTTCTCATAAATGGTAGTAACGTTGTGTCAACAGCAGTTGGATCGCCTTTCACCATCATTGGATAGTTTTGTCCAAGGAAGAGTGAATTTTCTCCAAGACTATCAATTATGTACCAGGGAGAAGGAGTTGGCGCTAGCACACTAGTATCCATCCCGAATACCATGCAACGGGTGTTGGAATAGGTCCGGAGAGTGCGACTATGGGAGACTACACCTGCTTCCTTAGCAGTAACATCATCAGTGGGTTGTATACACACAAGAAGAGGTGATCCATCGGAATTAGTTGCCAGGCGCCAAAGAGTATATGGGCGCTGCTCATCCTCATGCTCGTGATCATCACCATCATCATATCCCCCTTGGTTATAAAAATTTTCAAGTATAGGTGGTGGAATGTTCACATGACCTTGGAAACACAAGAAGAAGGTTAATTAGTAAAGGGAAACTTGCTAACCCGCATGCATGTGGATGAAACAATTATAATTACGGTGGAAGACAAACATACCGAAACTACGAGGATGCCATGCAAAAATAGTGCCACGAGTGGTGGCAGCAAACACAAGGCCCTCGTATGAATTGCACCACAGTACTCATCCGTGTACAGAAACTGATTTTTGAGCAATATCCATCGAGTCAAACCACCAAGGACGGCAACAAGCTTGTCAAAGATAGCAACAACTTCATAGTTGTTGTAATTCCAAGAGTGGTTGGGAACTTGACAAATTGCTATCTTCCGTAGAAGACAATCACCATGATCGTATTTGAACGTGCGTACAATACCGGTGTGCTCAACCTCTGGGCAGTCTGCTGAGATTTTTGGAAGTGGAGCCCGGTCACGAGTGTACACATTCACAAGTTCCCACTCGCAGTTGGACCCAATGTAAACAACCCAATCTCCATTTGCGCCTGCCCAAGCCTTGCCCTCAAGAGATGTCATCTTAACATCATACGTATCATTATCAAGCGGCATCAACTTGCACAGGGCGAGGCCTCCATCGTGCCGGCACCAGTCATCAGGGTCACGACAAAGAAGATAGGGGAGATCAAACCGCTCCTTGACTCTTGGGTTCCTTGTAATGATGTTATTAGTTGAGTTGAGAATGGGCTAGAACGAACCTGCCATGCTAGCCGAGGTGATGATGTTGCACCAATCAATGAGTTCCTCCACCACGTCATCTTTCAGATCGGGGCAAGAATAACGGGGTCGTTTCCGGCCTGTTCCCTCCATGGAGAAGACGATCGAACAATGGCAGAAGAAAGGGTGAAGGGCTAAAGGAAAATGGAGGAGGGAGAGGAAGAGCGTGCGACAGCAGTTCCAATTCGAGAGGGAAAGGCGAAGAGTCGATGGATGGTTGCCAGTTTGCCACGGTTCACGAAGAGGCGACCCGGCCTACATGTCCGTTCGGAAATACTCCTACTACTCGCCGTCGTCTCACTGATATGTTGGAACGGGACCACATGTCAACGAAACATGGTGTGTAATTTCTCGTGCAAAATGCGATCTGGCCGCGTTGGCCCGAGGTGCCGCATTAGTTATCGACCTTTATTTTTTTAATGGCGTGCCCTTCAGTTTTGAAGCACGACTAACTGGTACTGTACACGGAGAAAATATAAACTACTCTACCACTACTCTACCTCCAGTACTAGTAGTATAATATATATATAGGCTGGAGCTTCAGCGCTTTCTTGCCAAGGGCTGCCCACTTGCTTCTCACACGACCACCCTCTCTCCAGATCTAAAAAAGATGGCCCCTCTCTCCCTCCTCACCGGTGGTCATAGATCCGCCGGGGAAGAAAAGGACATGCAGTACTGACGCACTCGTCATCGGGGAGCAAGGTCACGCACTGACGACAAGGCGATCCTCTGAGACCTAGCGCCCGCGCGGGATGGCCTCCGTCCCCAAGCTCGCTGCCGTAGTGTGTGCAGAGGACAACGACCACGAGCGAAGCCACTTCCCGCCGACCCTCAGGTATGCTACCTCTTTTCGAACCATACCCTTGTTCTATTGCCCCATCTACCACGTCGTTGCATGTGTATCTTTTTCCACTCCACCATCTTCCCAATTTGCTATCCTCTGCTCTTCTGGCCACGCAGACGAAAACCATAATTTGCACTATTAAAGGAAACCCTACTTCATGCAGACTAATCCATGTCTGGGTTGAATAAGGAAAGGAAGGGAGACTGTACTGTCCAAGAGAGTAGGCCTCGAACCCGCATCTAGGTTGAAAAGGGGAAATTCGGTAGCTAAGGAACGAGTCTCGTGTCTCTTGGTTGAAGAAGGGTAAAAAGGCATGACAACGCAATAGAGAATGACCAGGTCGATCGGTTTGTTGTCCTCACATAGGAAAAAGTTGTCTAAAGAGAACAAAAAATGGGACGTAATCCACATATACTGCCTTGATATTTGTTGCTCTGGGCAACCATACCTGCCTCACCACTCTGCGTCCATGGAGGTACATCGTACTAGTGCACTCACTGTTCGAATGGGCCTCCCGTGCTATTATTGCCACTTTTTTTGCTGTTAGTACGACGCCAGCAGTCAAGTCAAGCAATGCTACTGCTAAAGTGATGCCACATTTAACTAATGCTGCTCTCAGTCTAATGCCACCGATAAATTTAAGCAATGACATTCAATGTCACTGGATTATTTCAGGGTTAGCTGTTGATTTTGGATGTATTAAAGATTTTTCAGCTAAGGCATTCTAACGCTGTTGTACAGCCAGTATACCAATGATGAAACTTGTTACTACCTTTAGATTTTTGCACTGTTAATGCTTATAGATTACATACCTCACTTTCATGAGATAAGTTAATTTTTTTGTACAGTGTCACCAAAATGCCAAGGCGCTGATGTCATTTTATTTTGGTTAAACTGCACAAACAATTATGAAGACAAGAGGAAAGGTCAAGAGTGGGCACTTCCTCCTCTGGGTGTTCTCTTGATTCATTCGATCAAGTTTTTATGTTTGATCAATTATCAAGATTGGGATAGCAATTTTTAAAGGTCCCCCCGAGTTCGAAATGATATTTACCTTGGAGGTACATGGTTTGCAATTTTTTTATACTGTCATTAGTTAATAATGCTAGTTACCTTCAGACTTTTGTATTTGGTTTAATGCTCATGCACAACTAGTATACCAATGCTGAAACTTGTTACCTTTACATTTTGTATTGTTAATTCTTATAGAAACCTTCCAGTGCTAGAGTTTATTGAAATCTATTCAGTAAAACCATTGTACTGTACCCTGTAATAAATTAACTACTCTACTGTTGCACTAGCCACTGGATTAGTGTATATTTGTAGTATTCGAATGGTGTTGCATTAGCGTATGGACATAAATAAAGTGTGGCAAGCTTTCCCAGATATGTGCTCAAGAAAACTACTACCTATTTTTCTAAATACTAGACGTTTTGGTACTTTAAATTGAACCGCGAAAACGTCTTATATTAAGGAACAGAGGCTGTAGAGTTCACTCAAATTATCCCGGTAAATCTAGTCACACTTTTGTTAAAATTAATGTTCATTATGTTATCGGAGGAGGTATGTATGTTTGTCTCTAATGCCTGTCGACTACATACCTGACATCATGATGTAATGTTAAGTCATTTCCTTTTGTACAGTGTCACTGAATTGTCAAGGCGGTGATGGCATTTTATTTTAGTAGAACTTCACAAAATTTGCTTAAAAGAAGAGGAAAGGTCAGGAATGGCTCAGTTTTTCAGAAAAAACTATCTATGCCTTCCTGACATCAGCCATTGTTGCTTTATTTATTCCTTCAAACAGGTGGTTAGAAACAGTCTTGCTACCTTTTCCCATTAAGAAATTGGAATGCTTATATTTGTGAGTCTATGCTTCAACTAGTGCCACTTTTATAGTAATCATACTTTCAATATCTATGCAAACAGGGATGCTCGATTTTAGTGGAACTGCACAAAAAGTCCAACTGGTTCAAGATTAGGAGCATGTTTTTTTACAAACCTTTGTATCCAATTGGTGGCACTATGAGTTGTTCATTACGAAGGTACATGGTTTGCTACTATCTTGCTACTTTTTTATACTGTCATTAGATAGTAATACTAGTGGTTTGCATGTGAATTTATTGGCAGGGTGGACCTACATTGGAGGTGCAGGACAGGATTCAATGACTGGATGCTCAATTTCGGTTGTATGGATTTCACCTCTTCCATCACTGCGAACATGGATATCCTTGGTCTGATGAAGAATAGGCACTATATTTCTACTCTGAACAAGCAAATCAATTCAGTATGAAATTGTCCAGGGCAAAACATAACTGTATCAGATTGTCCAGTGCAGAACATGACAGATGCTAAGCGGAAGAGACATGTTTAAACCGAAAATACATGGTGTGGTATATGTTTACTAGCTGCTTGATATTTGTGCAGACAGAGATGTATGCCCATTGCTATTTGGCAAACAAACAAAGTGTCCTCAATTTTGGTTGAACTGCACAAGAGAATAGTATAGTCACTGCATGCAGTGCCATTTGAAAATAGACACAAAGATTGGATACTCACTTCATGGACTACTGAAAAGTAGTACTGTACTATTTACTGGCCAATACTAGGTGCTTCATCGCTTTGGTCTGATTATACAATGGGCATCATTTTGCCTAAGTTAAAGTTTGTATTCCCAAAATAGTCTCGCGGTGTGATCGAGAGAAGACCAAATAATATTGCAGTGGATGTTCCTCCATCATGTGTGGTTCATTCTCATTGTTCCAGCTGTTGGTGAAACCACTTACGTTTGCAAGAGGAATTGTAGACTTCATAAACAAATTTGTCTTTCAGTCTGTATTGAATGTTGGCCAAGAGAAGCATCCATGTTAGTAGGAAGAACAAATGTTTTTTCTATATATTTGCTTTTGGAGCTACATATTTGTATATGATCTGTGAATCATTAAGATGCATTAACATGTTGATCTTATGTATGGGAATCGTACTAGTTAGTTTTAGTTGCGACGCAAGATCCGAAGTGGCTGATCTCTGCTTTTGGAGCTACATATTTGTATATGATCTGTGAATCATTGAGATGCATTAACAGTTACTTATTTCTGTTTGCTCAGTGTTTACAAGTTACTGATCGATCACTAGCGAGCCTACAAATGCGCTCCTGGCAGTTTTATTTGCGATGCAAGATGCGAAGTGGCAGTTTTTTGAATAAAAATGCCTACCTCTAAAGAAACTGACAAGCTACACTATTGATCCTACACGGATAAAAATGCCTACCTCTGAAGAAACTGAAAAGCTACACTATCGATCCTACACGGATAAATAGCAGATCACGCACGTACTACCTCCTTTTCGGTTTGCAGGGCTCAATTCAAGAAACGACCTACTCGATCCTACACGAATAAATAGCGGATCACGCACGTACTAGTACCTCCTTTCCGGCTTGCAGGGCTTAATTCAAACCTCTCACCAACCAAGGTACTCCCTTCGTCCGGGTTTATTAGTCCCGTGAGCAAAGCAGCAAGACCAAGGCATGGCAATAATTAACGGCATGCAGAAGTTTAAGCCTAATTAATTCCAGCGATTTAAAGGGCTGCATGCATGCCCTCGGCTGCGACTCGTTGCATGCTGCTTTGCATACTGCCTGCGAGCGATTCTGAGTGCCTGCATGCAGCCGGCGGTAATTAAGGCAGCTAACTGATACGAAAAAAGATACGCTTTAATTGTTGTGGGCTTTTTAAATCCGTGGAATCATTATTGACAAGGAGGGAGATGATTCGAGTGCACTCGTTTGACCGCCATGCCGGCGTGTGACCCAGACAGGACGTGACGGCACAGTCATAATTTCAGTTTCTCTAGTTTTCCACGGCAAGCTGGCGTTCTAAGCCATTATGCATTGAATTCCAATGACTGTCGTGCTACCTTCCCCCTATAAGTATTGTTTCCCGGCCTTCTCCGGTGCCACTGTGACCCAACTCGCCATATCCTCATAAGCCCCCACCGGCCCGACGTCGCTCGCCATGTTCGCCATGCCCCCGCCCGTCCGCGGTAGGCGACGCTGGAGGCGGTCACCGCCGGAACTAGTGTTCGGTTTTTCATCGAAAGGCAGACGGAGGGAGGAGGCATTCTATCTGTCTTTAGATGGCAATGTGGAGATCGAGGAGTTATTGCAGCGCGACCGCATGGCGGAGGAGCAAGAGTTGTTGCAGCGCATCCACCTGGCGGAGGAGCAGCATATCGCCGATTTGCGCCGCCAGCGGGACATGGAGCAGCAGTGCACCGACGCTCTGAGTCGCGAGTAGAGCGCCCGCAACTGGGCCAACTATGTGGAGGCCGGCGCCCGGCAAATAGCCCTAGAGGCTGTCTGGCACGCACGCGTTCGTGAAGCCGATTTTTACTACCAGCTCGTCAAGTGGGTTTCCCGCTTGGTAGCCGAAGCTTCGGTGGACCACGCCGGCATGGAAAGGGCCAACGTGCGCGAGCAACGCGCCCTATCGCCCCTCTTGCAAGTCCGAGGCGAGGCGTAGGACGCCGGTGCCGGCGTTTAGCGTGTACCGCAGATGGCGTCCAGCATCGTCTAGTTAGCTAAGAGTAAGTTAGTACTTGTACGCTACTAGAGTATTAGTGGGAGTAGATAGTTAACTTGGCTATGATTGTCACGCCCAATATGCGACCCTATTCAAGAGGAACTCGAAGGTCCCACCAAGGCTAGACCCGCATATTGAAATGCTTTTGCAAGGTGGATATCATTACATCAACATTACATAATAGATAGGGATACATACATAAGGCATACAATGCCACACGAATACAACATCATCTTACATAAGATCACGATCCCACTACAGATGGAACACAAACAGAAACTCAAACGACATCCACCCTGCTAGCCCAGGCTACCGACCTGGAACCTATCCCCTGATCGAACAAGAAGCAGAAGAAGAACTCTAAAACAAACAAACATCGCTCTCGCGTCATGATCATCGCATAACCTGTACCTGCAACTGTTGTTGTAGTAATCTGTGAGCCACGATGACTCAGCAATCCCATAACCATGGGTATCAAGACTAACAAAGCTTAATGGGTAAGGAATGGGTAAAGTGGTGAGGTTGCAGCAGCGACGAAGCATGATATGGTGGCTAACATACGCAAATAAGAGCGAGAAGAGAGCAAGCGGAATGGTCGTGAAGCTAGCAATGATCAAGGAGTGATCTTGAACTCCTACTTACATCAAACATAACCCAAAACCGTGTTCACTTCCCGGACTCCGCCGAAAAGAGACCATCACGGCTACACACACGGTAGATGCATTTTAATTCGTATCTGGTGTCAAGTTATCTACAACCGGACACTAACAAATTCCCATCTGCCACATAACCGCGGGCACGGCTTTCAAAAGTTTATACCCTGCAGGGGTGTCCCAACTTAGCCCATGATAAGCTCTCGCGATCAACAAAGGATATACCTTCTCCCAGGAAGACCCGATCAGACTCAAAATCCCGGTTTACAAGACATTTCGACAATGGTAAAACAAGACCAGCAAAGCCGCCTGATGTGCCGACAAATCCCGATAGGAGCTGCACATATCTCGTTCTCAGGGCACACCGGATAGGTCAGCCTACGAGTAAAACCAGCCCTCGAGTTGCCCCGTGGTGGCCCCGCAGTCTGCCCATTTCGGACCAACACTCGAAGGAGCACTGGCCCGGGGGGGTTAAAATAAAGATGACCCTCGGGCTCCGGAAAACCAAGGGAAAAAGGGCTAGGTGAGGCAAATGGTAAAACCAAGGTTGGGCCTTGCTGGAGGAGTTTTATTCAATGTGAACTGTCAAGGAGTCCCATAAATCACCCAACCACGTAAGGAACGCAAAATCCGGGAACATAACACCGGTATGACGGAAACTAGGGCGGCAAGAGTGGAACAAAACACCAGGCATAAGGCCGAGTCTTCCACCCTTTACCAAGTATATAGATGCATTAATTAAATAAGAGATATTGTGATATCCCAACATAATCCTGTCCATCATGGGGCAATCTTCAACTTCACCTGCAACTAACAACGCTATAAGAGGGGCTGAGCAAAGCGGTAACATAGCCAAGCAACGGTTTGCTAGGAAGGGTGAAAAGGTTAGAGGCTGAACATGGCAATTTGGGAGGCTTGAAGAGCAAGTGATAGGTAGCGCGGCAACGCGATAGAACGAAGCAACTAGCCTAGCAATGATAGTAGTGAGATCCAGGGTTGCGGTCATCTTGCCTGAAATCCTGCAAGGAAGAAGAACGAGTTCATGAAGAAGATGAAGCCACGAAGACGAACCAAGCGTAGACGAACGAATCCTCACGATCGCAACGAAACGGGAACTATTGAGAATAAACACACAACATGGTAAACACACCACACAAAGGCAAGACAAGATGCACAACCACGCATGATGCAAGACAAGACTACATGAAGCTACTCATGGCAAGAGATGATGCAAACAAGAGCAACACATCAAAGCAAGTTTAAATGAGGCCGGAAACAACATATAACAATTCCGGTAAGTCCTCATATGCATTTTTCGAAATTGGTCCAGATCTGAATAAACCTTATGTTCAAGTTGTTAAACATCAAGTTAATATGCACCAAGATGATCTATACGAGATTCTAGTCAAGTTACATATAAAGTTCATTTAATTCGGAGCTACGCCTAGAAGATATGAGTAAAACAAGTTAAACATGTCATTGATGCAAAATGCATACAAACATCAAGCAAACACTCTCAAAGCATGGATTCAACATGGTAATATGAAACTACATGCAAAATCAATCAAGTTTCATATAGAGCACACTCACAACGGAGCAACGGTTCAACACACACACATGAAACAAGTTTAAAGGACCAGCTGTCCAAAACAGCAACTAGGCATCTTGCAAGCATCAAAATAACATGCTACAGCACCTTAACATGAAAAGAAAAGGCATGGGCATGATGTACATGTAAAGAATAACAAAACATGAACACTGAGCTATCTCCAGAAATCATTAAAACAAGCTCAAAAAGACATGGCAAGATTGCATATTATAATAGTTTCAGACTTTGCAGAAATAACATCAGGTTGCAATGTTTAGAGCTATCAAACAACATGTTACAGGAACTTATGATGGCACACAAAGGCATGGCATAAACCTACTAATTACATAGAACAAAAGTCCTTTACTGACCATGAGCCAAAAAGGAACAGAAAATATGATGGCTCCCATGTAAACATGGCAAGTTATATGACCGATTCATACATGACAGGAACAATGATAAGTAGGCATGTTGGTGAGCTTGTACCACTCACCACAGAGCATTACATGGCATGACAAGGTTACTAACATTAGGAAGACATGTTTATGAAGCTAAGCATGGCAAGAACAAGTTCATAGGGTGCATGGATCACTAGCAAAGCTCATGGCAAAACTGAACTTAATGTTAAGAGGATGACTGCAACATTATTTAGCAACTTTGGAGCAAGAATACAACAAGTTACATCAAGCTATAAATGCGTGATGGATAGAATGACTTGTAGCAGCAGGTTTACATGGCAACAAAATATAACAGAATCAGCCTAGCAAAACAGAAACAGCAAGTACCCTACTTAACAAGCTTGATGCACTCAGTACAAGACTCACGAAAATACAAGACAAGAACCCCTGTAAAGATGGCATGATGTAGTTAAAAACTCATGTAGGACCCATGCTCATAGGATGCACACACAAAATGCAACAAAAATAACAAATCATCAAGTTATAACAGTTTCAGGAGAATAACATCATTTAGCACTCTTGCAACGATGATTCAGGCATCAAGATGGACTCAAACAAGCATGACACAATGGAATGAAATGTAGAGCATCTCATGACGAACATTTTAACATATAACACGCACGAAATGGAGTAGTATGCAACAAGTTATGGCACGTCAAATATGGCACCAGAATGCTGATAAACTCTAGGACTTAGGCAAAATTTCACCTCGGGGAAAAAGTCAACGGCGGCGGTTTCAGATCTGGATCGGGCGGCGCGGGCGCAGACGACGAGGATCGCCGGAGAGGAGGGGGCGGCGAGGGGGGCGCCGGATCTGGCCTTCTCGCGGTCGGATCTGGCCGGGCGGCGCGGAAGGCGGCGCC
>NC_057804.1:604346349-604360791 GCF_018294505.1 Triticum aestivum
GGTGGCGGGCGAGCGCGGGCCAGGAGGGCCGGAGGCGGGCCCGGGCGGGCCGGAGGCGGCTGGCGGCGAATCGGAAGGCGACAAGTGGCGGCAGCGAGGGGGCTGGACATGTCCGGCGGCGGGGCGGACATGTCCGGCGCGGTGAGGGAGGAAACTGCTAGGGTTTTGGGGGAAATCATCCGTGAATTTTGGGGGAGGGCACCTATTTATCGATTCTGGGAGCTAGGAGAGTCCAAATGAGGCACGGTTTTCGCCCACACGATCGTGATAGAACGACCGAGAGCATGGAGGGGGCTAGGATGGGTTTTGGGCCAGTTTGGAAGGGTGTTGGGCTGCAAGACAAAATGGGCATTTATGGTTACCCGGTTAACCGTTGGAGTATCAAACGACCTCCAAATGGCACGAAACTTGACATGCGGCCTACCGGTGATATACCAAGGTCGCTTGGCAAACCTCAGGGCCATTCCAAGAAAGTTCAACACCCGCTCACAACAGGAGACAAAAGGGGAACGCCGGAGGGCATAGGAGTGCCGGATTGCAAAACGGACAACGGGGAAAATGCTCGGATGCAAGAAACGAACATGTATGCAAAATGAAATGCACGTGATGACACAATGCAGATGATGACATGGCAAAATGCAACACGCAAGCAGCTGACATGGCAACGACGGCGAATAACTGGCAGACACCTGGCGCATCGGATCCGGGGCATTACAACACTCCTCCACTAACAAGAGATCTCGTCCTGAGATCTTAGGGCCGAGACGGAAGGGAAAAGGGATGAGGTGAAACAAGAACTCAAGAGAACAAGCAAAGAATCGAGAGCACTCGAGAAGAAGAGAAGAAGAGACTGAAAGGATTTAGGTAGCACTCCGGCTGAAAATGGAAGGAATATAACATGAACTTCACAAGATGGGATGGCACTTGACGAGAAGACGAATGCAATGCCTCCGAAAGAATTAAAAGAATGGAATGAAATGAACTTAGAAGGAAGGATTGAATGGAGTTGTGGAGAAAATCAACAACGAAAGAATAAGCTTGTTGTGGACTTATAGGTAACATCTCAAGATCATAAGGTGATAACCGGCCACAAATGGAAATGATTGGATAGCATAGAAGAACGAAGAAATGCAAAACTCCACTTCAAAAGAATTCGGAGAATTAATTGCACTTTGAAAAGCAAGAAGGAAATGATACTTGAACTCCATCAACAAGAATCTTGATGAACTCTTGAAGAATGAATTAAATCATGAAGAACCACCATGAAGAACTCCGGTGACAAAAGGAAGATGAGATAGAGTGAAGGAAGAAAGAATAAGATGAGCCTTGCGCTGATTTAGATGGAGGTTTCGACGAAATGGCCGAGGAAATTTGAACTCCGGAAAAGAAAAAATGAAAACACTTGGCACTACAATTTATTCATCAAGAACAAACTCCGGAGGAAGGGATTACTCACTTGGATGAAATAAGAATAAGATTTATTGTATGCTTATCCTTTATCAAATTTAATTGATGACAAGCAATGGATTTGGCATACTACTTATTCTTGTTGAAAAAGGATTAAGGGGATTATAGCGCAAACTTGAGAAGGTATTGATGGAACCTCCGGTGGAATTGAAACAACGAAAGAATGAATGAATTAAAATGATAATCAAGGAAAAAGAATATTGAACGAACCACCGTAAGAATTCGGAAATGACTGATGAAGGAGAATGAATCACCGGGAAGAATTAGAAGAACAAATATGCTAGAGGGGATTTAGATGCAAAAGAACAAAGAGATCATGAGATGATAGAAGAAAACTTGAAGGAAGCACCGGGATAATTGGATAACGGTAGCTGAAAAGTGAGGACGAAGAATTCTTCTGAAACGAAGGCCTCCGGTGAAAGAAACAGGAAAACAACTTCTAACATACTCCGGATGGGTAAGAAAAGGAATATATGACAAATGGAATAATTCGAGAAGATGGTATGAATCTAGAACCACGAAACTTCGAGGGAACGGGCAAGATTTAGAGGAAAGACTCTTCTTCGGTCTTCAAATGACGATGAGAAACAACACCAAAATACTGAGATACTCCGGTAGAATGGAAAGCAAAGAGGTTGAGACAACAATGAAATGATTTGAAATCGATCTTGGAAAAACCTCTGACTGAAGATATTCATTCTTACGTCAAACTCTGAAAAGAATTAGGAATAACTCTAGAATAATTAGAAGAGTCAGGTAAGTTCCTGGGAAAAGACCTGTGGGTTAGGGGCCACTGAAGAGAATACACCATTGAGAAAGATTGTTGAATAGATAGATGATGCATCGGAACAATCGAAATATTTGAATGAGGTGACAACCTCGAATTAATTGGAACACAGACGAATCTCCTGAGATGTCTTGAACACTCCGGAAGGATAAACTGGCGAGAGGTGAACGAGCAAGGAGAACACTTTAACCAAGGGAAAGAATACGATCAACACCGACAAACTTGAATTCAGTCCACCGGAAAGGAAAAGAGATGAAGAATGACGAACAAGACGAGAATTCACCGGTTGAAATAATTAACGAAAGATTTAAGAGGCTCCACACGAATGAAATTGATGCTTGAAAGAGACTCAGACTCCGGGAAGAAAAAGGGTGGGAGGGCAGGAAAAACAAAGGCAACTTGGAAGGGGAAACCGACGAATAACTTGAAGAGAAAACACCGGTTGAAATCATTGAGGAAAGAAAGCAAAGACTTCACACGAGTAGGATGGATACTCGATTACGGACTCCGGCTTCGAGAAGAAAAGGGTGGGTGGGTGGGAAAGAAAACAACTGAGGATTGAACTTGGCAAAGATGAAGAGGCTCGAGTCGACTTGAGGAGAAATGCACCGGATGAAAAGAGCTGAGAGCCAACGACTGAAAAACCAACTGCGTGATCCTAAAGAAAATTTGAAGGGGAAGAGAAGTAATTCAAAACACCTACGTCAAGATTCCTCACCAGAGCGACAAAGGGGGCCGAGGAGTAAAAAGAAGTCCTACTCTCCGATATAACTAGACTCCGAAAAGTTTTCTTCTAGATTCAACAATGACCAAACTACACGATCAATCAAGGGGGCTCCTAGGGTCGATCGAGGCTCTGATACCAACTTGTCACGCCCAATATGCGACCCTATCAAAGAGGAACTCGAAGGCCCCACCAATGATATACCCGCATATTGAAACGCTTTTGCAAGGTGGATATCATTACATCAACATTACATAATAGATAGGGATACATACATAAGGCATACAATGCCACACGAATACAACATCATCTTAAATAAGATCACCATCCCACTACGGATGGAACACAAACAGAAACTCAAACGACATCCACCCAGCTAGCCCAGGCTGCCGACCTGGAACCTATCCCCTGATCGAAGAAGAAGCAGAAGAAGAACTCCAAAACAAACAAACATCACTCTCGCGTCATGATCATCGCATAACCTGTACCTGCAACTGTTGTTGTAGTAATCTGTGAGCCACGAGGACTCAGTAATCCCATAACCATGGGTATCAAGACTAAAAAGTGTGGCGCCCCCGATTCAATCGTACACTAATCATGCACGCAAATGTGTACGATCAAGATCAGGGACTCACGGGAAGATATCACAACACAACTCTAAAAATAAAATAAGTCATATAAGCATCATATTACAAGCCAGGGGCCTCGAGGGCTCGAATACAAGTGCTCGACATAAACAAGTCCGCGGAAGCAACAATATCTGAGTACAGACATTAGTTAAACAAGTTTGCCTTAAGAAGGCTAGCACAAACTGGGATACAGATCGAAAGTGGTGCAGGCCTCCTGCCTGGGATCCTCCTAAACTACTCATGGTCGTCGTCAGGAGCCTGCACGTAGTAGTAGGCACCTCCAGTGTAGTAGTCGTCGTCGGCGGTGGCGTCTGGCTCCTGGACTCTAGCATATGGTTGCGACAACCAGAGAGAAAGGAAAGGGGGAAAAGGGGGGAGAAAGCAACCGTGAGTACTCATCCAAAGTACTCGCAAGCAAGGAACTACACTACATATGCATGGGTATATGTGTAAAGGGCCATATCAGTGGACTGAAATGCAGAATGCCATTATAAGAGGGGGATAACTAATCTTGTCGAAGACTACGCTTCTGGCAGCCTCCGTCTTGCAGCATGTAGAAGAGAGTAGATTGAAGTCCTCCAAGTAGCATCTCCAAGTAGCATAGTATAGCATAATCCTACCCGGCGATCCTCCCCTCGTCGCCCTGTGGAAAAGCGATCACCGGGTTGTTTGTGGAACTTGTCTGGGTGTGTTTTATTAAGTATCCGGTTCTAGTTGTCATAAGGTCAAGGTATAACTCCAAGTCGTCCTGTTACCGAAGATCACGGCTATTCGAATAGATTAACCTCCCTGCAGGGGTGCACCACATAACCCAACACGCTCGATCCCATTTGGCCGGACACACTTTCCTGGGTCATGCCCGGCCTCGGAAGATCAACATGTCGCAGCCCCACCTAGGCCTAACAGAGAGGTCAGCATGCCGGTCTAACTCCTATGGCGCAGGGGTCTGGGCCCATCGCCCATTGCACACCTGCATGTTGCGAGGGCGGCCGAAAGCAGAACTAGCCCCCTTAATACAAGAGCAGGCTTACGTTCCAATCCGGCGCGCGCCGCTCAGTCGCTAACGTCTAGAAGGCTTCAGCTGATACCACGATGTCGAGTGCCCATATCTTTCCCACGTAGTTGGTTAGTGCGTATAGGCCAGTGGCCAGACTCAAATCAAATACCAAGATCTCGTTAAGCGTGTTAAGTATCCGCGAACGCCGAACAGGGCCAGGCCCACCTCTCTCCTAGGCGGTCTCAACCTGCCCTGTCGCTCCGCCACAAAGTAACAGTCGGAGGCCGTCGAGAACCCAAGCCCACCTCTACCGGGATGGAGACACCTGTCCTTTCAGCCCCCTCATCAGAATCACTTGCGGGTACTCATTGAGCTAACCCGACTTTAGTCACCATCTGTATAGTATGTATGTATGTATTATATATACCCGTGATCACCTCCCAAGTGATCACGGCCCGATAGTATAGCAAGGCAGACTGACAAGAATGTAGGGCCGATGATGATAAACTAGCATCCTATACTAAGCATTTAGGATTGCGGGTAAGGTATCAATGACTGTAGCAACAATGACAGGCTATGCATCAGAATAGGATTAACGGAAAGCAGTAACATGCTACACTACTCTAATGCAAGCAGTATAGAGAAGAATAGGCGATATCTGGTGATCAAGGGGGGGGGGGCTTGCCTGGTTGCTCTGGCAAGAAGGACGAGTCGTCAACACCGTAGTCGAACTGGAGGTCGCCGGCAGTCTCGGGGTCTACCGGAAATAAGTAACGGAGAGGGAACACAATAAATAACAGAGCAGTCAAAGCATCACAAAGCGTAACAAGGCAATACGCGGTGTTCGGTGTGCCCTAACACGGTAGTAGGTGATACCGGCGAAAGGGGGAAACATCCGGGAAAGTATCCCCGGTGTTTCGCATTTCCGGACAGATGAACTGGAGGTGAAAACTTGCAGGTTCACTATGCTAGGGATGTGTGGTGGACGAACGGGTTGCGTATTTGGATTCGTCTCGTCATTCTGAGCAACTTTCATGTATAAAGTATTTTCATTCGAGCTACGGTTTATTTTATATGATTTTTCAAAGTTTATTTGAATTTCTGAAATTACTGGATTATATTAATTCGAATTAACAAAAGAGTAATTACTCTTGTCACCTAGTCCTACTCTAGCCAGAGTGTATGACAATGGGGCCAGGGGGTTCCAGTCAGCAGAGTTGACCCAGTCAACATTTGACTGGTCAAAAGGTGAATAGTAAAGGTGGGTCCTGGCTGTCATTGAGTTAGTTTCTATTAGAGTTTTAATTAAACAGTTTAGATAACTGAGGGGCACATCTGTCACTTTATATTAAATTAATTTAGAATTAAATTAATGCTAACTAAAATTAGCACCAATCTAAATAGGGTCGGCCCTACATGGCAGAGACACAGCCAGGCTATCAGGCGGTGCTCTGCATGGCCTCACGTGAGGCAGCGAGCAGCAGTCGCAGCCACTTAGCACGACAGCGGCTGGTCAGAGCCGGCGGCAGTGGGCATCGGTAAGGCGCGGTGGACGGAGCCGGCGCGACTCGGCGGGCATGGCCGACCGGAGCAGGCGCGGCGGGGCGGAGGGGAGCCATGCGGGCGGCCAGGGGAGGCGCCGCGACAGAGGCCCGGGGCGAGCAGCAGGGGGAAAACCCGAGCGTGGGGCAGAAGGCGAGCGTGTGTGCTAGGAGCAGCGACACACGATAGGGGAGCGGCAACGAGCAGTAACAGGAGGGAGAACGCGTGCGTGGGTGCGGCTGAAACTCCAGCACGTCCACGGGCGAGCGAGACGATGGTGCTACCGCGGTTTCGGTCACGACGACGACGACAGCTACGAAGCGGCAGTGAGGGTGCTCGAGCTCGAATCCGAGCTCGGGAATAAACGGGGAAGTGGCGGAGCTCACATCGATGCGGATGACGAGCTCGACGGAGGTGCGGAGGCAGCAGATCGATGGCGGTGTACGGGGCGGACGATCGGCGAAGGGGATCGACGACTGCTGCTGCTCGGGTCCATCTAGTGGGAGCAGGTGAAGTCGATGACGACGACGGTCCTCTTGGCCACCTCAGAACGGCGAGGCTTGGCAAGTGTCCACGGCAATGGCGAGTGGCGGCAATGGCTTCGCTCGGGTGCGAGCTTCGGATCGAGAGAGTGAGCAAGTGAGATGGGGAAAGGGGATTAGCGTTTCGAGGGATGGGCGCCGGGGTTACCCTTATCCATCACGTGAGTAACAGGATGGCCGACACGTGCGCACCGCCGGCCATGGCGCCGGGGGATGAACGCCACGATCCCCCCTGAACAGGAGGTGGGGGATAACGGTGGTGGTGGGCTGGGCCGTGGGGCGACCTGGTGGCTAGCTGGGCCACGAGGCCCAGCGGGGGGGGGGGTCTGTTGTTTCTTTTTTTTGCTTTTTTTATTAATTACTTTTTATTTTTATTTATAGTTTCTTATATATTAGTTTTATGAAAAACCAAGTTAGCACCTAAATTAGTATCCTGAATATAGGCCACTGCCAAACCTAGTTTGTACCCAAAATATATTAGTTTAATATATTCATAATTCAAAAGCAATTAAATTATTACTTTAGTCACTGTTTTTAATTAGACCAAGGCAGTCAAATATTTTACAAAAATGTTTGTTCTCCACCAATATTACTTATGAATTACTTGTCACATCCGGAACATTTTTAGTTTTAATACTTGAAACTTTTGTGATTTACCTTTATCTCAATTTTGAATTTGAATCATTTTGAACTAACGCGATATCAACAACAGTAACCGCGGTGATGTGGCGTCATTAATATCGAATTACTGTAGCTTAAATATCCGGGCGTCACAATTCTCCTCCACTACAAGAAATCTCGTCCCGAGATTTAAGAGGGGAGTAAGGGGGGAAGTTCTGGTTACGATATTCTAACAGATCTTCTCGAAGAAGTTAATCCCTTTTGTTGATGTCTTCAATTCTTTATTCCAATGCATCATGATGAAGTTGTCTTCCATTGGGAACTCCATCGTACTTATGAACGGATAAGGGGGTATTACGGAAGAACGAACCGCTACAATGTTTTGTACACCGAGGTGCTTACTTAAGTAGGGATTTATCTCTCTCAGACAATTTAGATGACAAGAAAGGAGAAACAAAAAAATGGAAATGAAAATGTGATTATTACGATAATCAGGCCAATGGAAAGGAAAGATGTTTATACCCATGTGTAGAGTATAACTTTCCCAAGGAAAGTCAGAGCATGATAGGGCTCCAAGTATTAAACCGTTTACACAAAGGGGCAAGGTATTTATGAGGTTTACCCATAGAACAGTGTTTGGATAATTGATCAAGAACAGTTAGCATTGCGCTCCCAATGTTCTTGTTGATGATCGGAGTACCACACACATGCTTCGGGATAGTGTTGACATGGTCATCGGGGAAAGGTCAGACTTCAGGTACACAAAGGATCCATCGGAACAACTTATACAGTAAGTCTTACAATTTCCTCATGAAAGAATGGATAACCTTGCTGAAAGGGAAAACTATAACAATGGGTCCTCCGACCAGGTGTACTAGGCATGACATCATCTTACCGGGTCAAATAAAAGACCAATGTTATAACTCTTGGAAATATATTCCAACCATCATATCTGACCGCGATTCAGATCTGATGGGTGTCAGGATACCTCCGAGTCGGGATGTCTCAGAAGAAAAGGTGAAACACAAATTGTCGAGATGACATTGTAAGATTCTCGGGAATTGAACTATGGAAGCGAGTTCCAAAACAAGAGTTCATCACGAAATGGAGGAGAGGTGAGGAGGTGGCTGATTGACTCAGCGATAATTCATTGAGATTTTCAAAAGATGGATTTCCACACTTATGTGAACAAGGGGATAACATTTGTCGGATCAAATGATATAACGATGTATGCAAAAAAACATACACAATCAAACATTGGCTGAAAGGTGCACCCGAAATATGGGCTTAGGTAGTACAATCAATGTTAGAATGGTGATTTGATAATCAATGGCCTAAGGATGTAATGTTGACCATTAACTCCAAAGCAATAGGGTTGATAGAAGGGCGGAATCCAAATAGCACCGTTCACCTGTTGGTATCCCGGTTAGAAACAACACAAGAAAGAATGGTGATGGTGAGAAGTATCACTATACCAAGAATTCTTAAGAGGTGGAGCAATTCTCACAACGTCCTTGACATAAAAGGTGGTAATACTTCAAGGTAGAACGTAATACAAGCTCAAAAGCAAGTTGCATCCACAACCTGAACACGTTTATAATGAAAGAAAGAGATGTTGTCGATGGTAGCTCAAATTACCAAGGGACGAGGATGGTACTTACCATCAGGAATTTGGTTGATATCCTGGAAGGAGTCAAAATATTCACGATGATCACAGACATATTTGCCGAGAGATTTCATGAAGATGTAATCGATCAGCGATGGCATCAAGTCAAGGGAATGATGAAGCGCAAGTTTATTGAAACCACGGGTATGACACAAACTCGAAACCAAGCTTGTTGTTCAAGGTGAAATGATATGATGAGGAAGATCAACATAAGCTTAGGTCATCGTCGAAAATTGTGCTCCGGGAATAAGGACCAGGTAGCACAGTTTAGATTTAGCATGTTAATGATATAGCCGATCAGGCTAGGAATGACATGATCGAGTACAAACTCGCAAGTAAAGAAGATTACTAAGAGTTGTTTAATCGTTACGCGGACTCGATTCAGTTATCGATGCCCTTGAGTGTTTAATAACTCAAAGCCCATGAAAAACCATAATCAGTGAGAATGTAGTACTTGATGAAGAACTCATAAGAAGTTATGCAGTCCCAAGACAATCTCGAGATACCAGGGGGTAATACTCAACGATGAATCAAAGTAGAGGTTGGACTGGGGTATTGCTCTACAAAAGACAAGTGCTTAAACTTGCACGATAAATGGTATTTAAAGGAGAAGATGGTCGGAACCACGATTGCAAAAGGCCAGATCCCAGATATAAGATGAACTTATACCAAAGGAATAATTAATTGAAGAGAAGCTTTAATGATAAGATCTACATCGTGTCCATGGGCATGAACGCAAGGTTCAAGGTCGACTCCCACTTCGTCAATGTATAACCTCCCATTCACTTCTCGCTTTGATAAAGGCATTAGTGTTGAAAGTTTTACCTGGTGAAATACCAGATGAGTATGGCTCGTGAAAACTTCCGAGTTCACACATATCAAGGAAGGCATAGGTTCAACCCATCAAGGCATCTTGGGAATGTATACCATCAACTTCAGGGGTAAATAACTCAAGCTCGGAAGTAAAGAATGGTTGACAAGGCAGAGGATACAATTTACCAAAGGCATTATGTATTAGAGAATGAACTCACAAGGTGATTAATTATGAAGGACACTGTCGAATAATAATCCAACAATGGATATGGCGATCCACAATGGAGCTGATGTGAGTATCGATACCCAACCAGAGGAAGTAATAATGCAAGTGCGTCAGATTATAGAATATCTGAATAATTCGATGCTTAGATAACAAGGGAATTATGATTTCCGAAACAAAGGATCAGAAGCAGACTGTTTGATTAAAAATGAATAAGTTGAATAGACTTGGGGGTACAATCGAGGACAACTTGATTGGTCGAGGACCAGCTCATGTTTAAAATGACATGTGAGCTTGAAGGATGAATTCTAGGATCTAATTGAGGATTGCGAGCATTCGCAACATATTGAATCAACATACTCAAAATGATAATGACAAGGTATGCCATTAAGATTACGAGACTTATGGGGTTAACCATAATGCAAGCAAGCAAGAATTTCAAAAGCAATAGGCTGCTCAGGATTTTCGGAAGATCGGGTAGTATTTGAAAGTATTTTTGTGAAACACATGAACAACTTTGGACGAACGGATACTCGGCAAGCGCGAGTAATTATCCGTAGGGGTATTCATGAAGTAAAGAACTGCAGGGCAGTAAGCGTAAAGAATTCTCGGAATATCGAAGAGTATTTCAGGACATCTTGTAATAACAAGAGCAACTGGGGATGACAATATGAACGATAGGTGTAAGTAGTTATCCAGAGGGATTTATCGATGGAAGTGAATTGCAAAAGCGATGGCACATAGTCTCGAGAGCACATCGTAGAGTATCTTCGGAATCTTCTGGTGCAGCAGGCGGTCATCGGTAACAAGGGGCTCTCCGGGAGAAAGTACTTGCGAGAACCTAAAGTTAGTTTTGTTTTTAGCAAAATCATTTAACCCGAATAGAAGAGAGATCAGGGTCCCAGAGTATAGACGAGGAGTAAAAGATCCTAATACCACCCAATGGCGACGTGGGCCCATAAGCCGCACAGCCATGTTAGTAAAAGTTTTGTAATAACTAGACTCGACTTTGGCCAAGGAGTTGAAAAGGGGATTCCTACAGGCAGTTGGCTCTGATCCCAACTTGTGGCGCCCCCGATTCAATCGTACACTAATCTTGCACGAAAATGTGTACGATCAAGATCAGGGACTCACAGGAAGATATCACAACACAACTCTAAAAATAAAATAAGTCATATAAGCATCATATTACAAGCCAGGGGCCTCGAGGGCTCGAATACAAGTGCTCGACAAAAACAAGTCAGCGGAAGCAACAATATCTGAGTACAGACATTAGTTAAACAAGTTTGCCTTAAGAAGGCTAGCACAAACTGGGATACAGATCGAAAGAGGCGCAGGCCTCCTGCCTGGGATCCTCCTAAACTACTCATGGTCGTCGTCAGGAGCCTGCACGTAGTAGTAGGCACCTCCAGTGTAGTAGTCGTCGGCGGCGGTGGCGTGTGGCACCTGGACTCCAGCATCTTGTTGCAACAACCAGAAAGAAAGGAATGGGGGAAAAGGGGGAGAAAGCAACCGTGAGTACTCATCCAAAGTACTCGCAAGCAAGGAACTACACAACATATGCATGGGTATATGTGTAAAGGGCCATATCAGTGGACTGAACTGCAGAATAACGGAATAAGAGGGGGATAACTAATCCTGTCGAAGACTACGCTTCTGGCAGCCTCCGTCTTGCAGCATGTAGAAGAGAGTAGATTGAAGTCCTCCAAGTAGCATCTCCAAGTAGCATAACATAGCATAATCCTACCCAGCGATCCTCCCCTCGTCGCCCTGTGGAAAAGCGATCACCGGGTTGTCTGTGGAACTTGTCTGGGTGTGTTTTATTAAGTATCCGGTTCTAGTTGTCATAAGGTCAAGGTACAACTCCAAGTCGTCCTGTTACCGAAGATCACGACTATTCGAATAGATTAACCTCCCTGCAGGGGTGCGCCACATAACCCAACACGCTCGATCCCATTTGGCCGGACACACTTGCCTGGGTCATGCCCGGCCTCGGAAGAACAACACGTCGCAGCCCCACCTAGGCCTAACAGAGAGGTCAGCACGCCGGTCTAACTCCTATGGTGCAGGGGTCTGGGCCCATCGCCCATTGCACACCTGCATGTTGTGAGGGCGGACGAAAGCAGAACTAGCCCCCTTAATACAAGAACAGGCTTACGTTCCAATCCGGCGCGCGCCGCTCAGTCGCTGACGTCTAGAAGGCTTCGGCTGATACCACGACGTCGAGTGCCCATATCTTTCCCACGTAGTTGGTTAGTGCGTATAGGCCAGTGGCCAGACTCAGATCAAATACCAAGATCTCGTTAAGCGTGTTAAGTATCCGCGAACGCCGAACAGGGCCAGGCCCACCTCTCTCCTAGGCGGTCTCAACCTGCCCTGTCGCTCCGCCACAAAGTAACAGTCGGGGGCCGTCGAGAACCCAGGCCCACCTCTACAGAGATGGAGCCACCTGTCCTTTCAGCCCCCTCATCAGAATCACTTGCGGGTACTCACCGAGCTGGCCCGACTTTAGTCACCATCTGTATAGTATGTATGTATGTATAATATATACCCGTGATCACCTCCCAAGTGATCACGGCCTGATAGTATAGCAAGGCAGACTGACAAGAATGTAGGGCCGATGATGATAAACTAGCATCCTATACTAAGCATTTAGGATTGCGGGTAAGGTATCAATGACTATAGCAACAATGACAGGCTATGCATCAGAATAGGATTAACGGAAAGCAGTAACATGCTACACTACTCTAATGCAAGCAGTATAGAGAAGAATAGGCGATATCTGGTGATCAAGGGGGGGGGCTTGCCTGGTTGCTCTGGCAAGAAGGACGAGTCTTCAACACCGTAGTCAAACTGGGGGTCGCCGGCAGTCTCGGGGTCTACCGGAAAGAAGTAACGGAGAGGTAACACAATAAATAACAGAGCAATCAAAGCATCACAAAGCTTAACAAGGCAATACGCGGTGTTCGGTGTGCCCTAACACGGTAGTAGGTGATACCGGCGAAAGGGGGAAACATCCAGGAAAGTATCCTCGGTGTTTCGCATTTTCGGACAGATGAACCGGAGGTGAAAAGTTGCAGGTTCACTATGCTAGGGATGTGTGGTGGACGAACGTGTTGCGTATTTGGATTCGTCTCGTTGTTCTGAGCAACTTTCATGTATAAAGTATTTTCATTCGAGCTACGGTTTATTTTATATGATTTTTCAAAGTTTATTTGAATTTCTGAAATTACTGGATTATATTAATTCGAATTAAAAAAATAGTAATTACTCTTGTCACCTAGTCCTACTCTAGCCAGAGTGTATGACAATGGGGCCGGGGGGGTTCCAGTCAGCAGAGTTGACCCAGTCAACATTTGACTGGTCAAAAGGTGAATAGTAAAGGTGGGTCCTGGCTGTCATTGAGTTAGTTTCTATTAGAGTTTTAATTAAACAGTTTAGATAACTGAGGGGCACATCTATCACTTTCTATTAAACTAATTTAGAATTAAATTAATGCTAACTAAAATTAGCACCAATCTAAATAGGGTCGGCCCTACATGGCAGAGACACAGCCAGGCTATCAGGCGGTGCTCTGCATGGCCTCACGTGAGGCAGTGAGCAGCAGTCGCAGCCACTTAGCACGACAGCGGCTGGTCAGAGCCGGCGGCAGTGGGCATCAGTAAGGCGCGGTGGACGGAGCCGGCGCGACTCGGCGGGCATGGCTGACCGGAGCAGGCGGGGCGGGGCGGAGGGGAGCCATGCGGGCGGCCAGGGGAGGCACCGCGACAGAGGCCCGGGGCGAGCAGCAGGGGGAAAACCCGAGCGTGGGGCAGAAGGCGAGCGTGTGCGCTGGGAGCAGCGACGCACGACAGGGGAGCGGCAACGAGCAGTAACAAGAGGGAGAACGCGTGCGTGAGCACGGTTGAAACTCCAGCACGTCCACGGGCGAGCGAGACGATGGTGCTACCGCGGTTTCGGTCACGACGACGACGACAGCTACGGAGCAGCAGTGAGGGTGCTTGAGCTCGAATCCGAGCTCGGGAATAAACGGGGAAGTGGCGGAGCTCACATCGATGCGGATGACGAGCTCGACGGAGGTGTGGAGGCAGGAGATCGACGGCGGTGGACGGGGCGGACGACCGGCGAAGGGGATCAACGACTGCTGCTGCTCGGGTCCATCTAGTGGGCGCAGGTGAAGTCGATGACGACGATGGTCCTCTTGGACACCTCAGAACAGCGAGGCTTGGCCAGTGGCCATGGCAATGGTGAGTGGCGGCGATGGCTTCGCTCGGGTGTGAGCTTCGGATCGAGAGAGTGAGCGAGTGAGATGGGGAAAGGGGATTAGGGTTTCGATGGATGGGCGCCGGGGTTACCCTTATCCATCACGTGAGCAATGGGATGGCCGACACGTGTGCACCGCCGGCCATGGCATCGGGGGATGAACGCCAC
>NC_057804.1:604361174-604364868 GCF_018294505.1 Triticum aestivum
TATTTTTAGTTTCTTCTATATTAGTTTTATGAAAACCAAGTTAGCACCTAAATTAGTATCCTGAATATAGGCCACTGCCAAACCTAGTTTGTACCCAAAATATATTAGTTTAATATATTCATAATTCAAAAGCAATTAAATTATTACTTTAGTCACTGTTTTTAATTAGACGAAGGCAATCAAATATTTTACAAAAATGTTTTTTCTCCACCAATATTACTTATGAATTATTTGTCACATCCGGAACATTTTTAGTTTTAATACTTGAAACTTTTGTGATTTACATTTATCTCAATTTTGAATTTGAATCATTTTGAACTAACGCGATATCAACAATAGTAACCGTGGTGATGTGGCATCATTAACATCGAATTACTATAGCTTATATATCCGGGCGTCACACAAAGCTTAATGCGTAAGGAAGGGGTAAAGTGGTGACGTTGCAGCAGCGACTAAGCATCATATGGTGGCTAACATACGCAAATAAGAGTGAGAAGAGAGCAAGCGGAATGGTCGTGAAGCTAGCAATGATCAAGAAGTGATCCTGAACTCCTACTTACGTCAAACATAACCCAAAACCGTGTTCACTTCCCGGACTCCGCCGAAAAGAGACCATCACGGCTACACACACGGTAGATGCGTTTTAATTCGTATCTAGTGTCAAGTTATCTACAACCGGACATTAACAAATTCCCATCTGCCACATAACCGCGGGCACGGCTTTCGAAAGTTTATACCCTGCAGGGGTGTCCCAACTTAGCCCATGATAAGCTCTCGCGATCAACGATGGATATGCCTTCTCCCAGGAAGACCCTATCAGACTCGGAATCCTGGTTTACAAGACATTTCGACAATGGTAAAACAAGACCAGCAAAGCCGCCCGATGTGCCGACAAATCCTGATAGGAGCTGCACATATCTCGTTCTCAGGGCACACCAGATAGGTCAGCCTACGAGTAAAACCAGCCCTCGAGTTGCCCCGTGGTGGCCCCGCAGTCTGCCCATTTTGGACCAACACTCGAAGGAGCACTGGCCCGGGGGGGTTAAAATAAAGATGACCCTCGGGCTCCGGAAACCCAAGGGAAAAAGGGCTAGGTGAGGCAAATGGTAAAACCAAGGTTGGGCCTTTATAGAGGAGTTTTATTCAAAGCGAACTGTCAAGGGGGTCCCATAAATCACCCAACCACGTAAGGAACGCAAAATCCGGGAACATAACACCGGTATGACAGAAACTAGGGCGGCAAGAGTGGAACAAAACACCAGGCATAAGGTCGAGTCTTCCACCCTTTACCAAGTATATAGATGTATTAATTAAATAAGAGATATTGTAATATCCCAACATAATCATGTCCATCATGGGGCAATCTTCAACTTCACCTGCAACTAACAACGCTATAAGAGGGGCTGAGCAAAACGATAACATAGCCAAGCAACGGTTTGCTAGGAAGGGTGAAAAGGCTAGAGGCTGAACATGGCAATTTGGGAGGCTTGAAGAACAAGTGATAGGTAGCGCAGCAAAGCGATAGAACGAAGCAACTAGCATAGCAATGATAGTAGTAAGAACCAGGGTAGCGGTCATCTTTCCTGAAATCCCGCGAGGAAGAAGAAAAATTCCGTGAAGAAGATGAAGCCACGAAGACGAACCAAGCGTAGACGAACGAATCCTCACGATCGCAACAAAACGGGAACTATCGAGAAGAAACACACAACATGGTAAACACACCACACAAAGGCAAGACAAGATGCACAACCATGCCTGATGCAAGACAAGACTACATGAAGCTACTCATGGCAAGAGATGATGCAAACAAGAGCAACACATCAAAGCAATTTTAAATGAGGCCGGAAACAACATATAACAATTCTGGTAAGTCCTCATATGCAAATTTCGAAATTGGTCCAGATCTGAATAAACCTTATGTTCAAGTTGTTAAACAGCAAGTTAATATGCACCAAGATGATCTACACGAGATTCTAGTCAAGTTACATATAAAGTTCATTTAATTCGGAGCTACGGCCTAGAAGATATGAGTAAAACAAGTTAAACATGGCATTGATGCAAAATGCATACAAACATCAAGCAAACACTCTCAAAACATGGATTTAACATGATAATATTAAGCTACATGCAAAATCAAGCAAGTTTCATATAGAGCACACTCACAACGGAGCAACGGTTCAACACACACACATGAAACAAGTTTAAAGGACAAGCTGTCCAAAACAGCAACTAGGCATCTTGCAAGCATCAAAACAACATGCTACAACACCTTAACATGAAAACAAAAGGCATGGGCATGATGTACAAGTAAATAATAACAAAACATGAACACTGATCTATCTCCAGAAATCACTAGAACAAGCTCAAAAAGACATGGCAAGATTTCATATTATAACAGTTTCAGACTTTGCAGAAATAACATCAGGTTGCAATGTTTAGAGCTATCAAACAACATGTTAGAGGAACTTATCATGGCACACAAAGGCATGGTAGAAACCTACTAATTGCATAGAACAAAAGTCCTTTACTGACCATGAGCCAAAAAGGAACAGAAAATATGATGGCACCCATGTAAACATGGCAAGTTATATGACAGGTTCATACTTGACAGGAACAATGATAAGTAGGCATGTTGGTGAGCTTGTACCACTCACCACAGAGCATTACATGGCATTACAAGGTTACTAACAGTAAGAAGACATGTTTATGAAGCTAAGCATGGCAAGAACAAGTTCATAGGATGCATGGATCACTAGCAAAGCTCATGGCAAAACTGAACTTAATGTTAACAGGATGACAAGAACATTATTTAGCAACTTTGGAGCAAGAATACAACAAGTTACAGCAAGCTATAAATGCAACCAGAGGCATGGATGGATAGATCATGACATGTATAACAAAACATACTTAGTGAACATCTCCAGATTATGCAGAAATGACTTGTAGCAGCAGGTTTACATGGCAACAAAATATAACAGAATCAGCCTAACAAAACAGAAACAGCAAGTACCCTACTTAACAAGCTTGATGCACTCATTACAAGACTCACAAAAATACAAGACAAGCACCCCTGTAAAGATGGCATGATGTAGTTAAAAACTCATGTAGGACTCATGCTAATAGGATGCACACACAAAATGCAACAAAAATAACAAATCATCAAGTTATAACAGTTTCAGCAGCATAACATCATTTAGCACTCTTGCAATGATGATTCAGGCATCAAGATAGACTCAAACGAGCATGAAACAATGGAATGAAATGTAGAGCATCTCATGGCGAACATTTTAACATATAACACGCACGAAACAGAGCAGTGTGCAACAAGTTATGGCATGTCAAAGATGGCACCAGAATGCTGATAAACTCAGGGACTTGGGCAAAATTTCATCTCGGGGAAAAAGTCAACGGCGGCGGTTTCAGATCTGGATCGGGCGGCGCGGGCGTGGACGATGAGGAGAGGAGGGGGCCGGCGAGGGGGGCGTCGGATCCGGCCTTCCCGTGGCCGGATCTGGCTAGGCGACACGGAAGGAGGCGCCGGGAGGCGGCGGGCGGCGGCCGGGAGGCGCCGACATCGGAGATCGACGGGCAGGGGAGGACGCGGCGCGGGGCGGCGACCTCGGGCGTGGGGTGGTGGCGCCGGCGCACGGGCGGAGGAGAGACGGCGGCCGGCGGCCGGGGCAGGAGACGGCGG